>NW_006921496.1:0-1282 GCF_000392275.1 Phaeoacremonium minimum UCRPA7 | reverse complement strand
GTGTAGTGTAGTGTAGTGTAGTCGAAGGAGAGGGAGTGTACTAAGTAAGGAAGGCCAAGGTACTGGGTAAGTTTAGTGTAGTGCTTGTCGACTGTTGCGCGTCGTTGCCTTCCCACTTTTTTGGGCGGAATGATACTTATATCGACGAGTGTTGACTGTTGCTTTTCTTGTGGTCGTGGTTCGCGATTCCACCAGAGTTTAGAGTATTACCTCTCTTCTTTACGGCTCTGCTCTGCTCTGCTGTGCTGTGCTCTCTCGGGCCTTGCAGTTCGATAATAATCGGACTTTGGGGCTGCTTTGCAAGCAAGCAAAAACGGTCGGTCGCTCGCAATTTCGTTGGATTTGTGATTAATCGGATTTCGGGTCGGGGGGCTGCGGCTGGGCTCGTGCTCTTGCTCTTGCTCCTCCTGGAGACTCAGTCCTAGAGTACCTAGAGATGGGGCCGGAGCACTGGACCACTGGACCACTGGCTGCTCCCGACCGGTTAGTGGGCAACAGACAGTGGACAAGGGCCTGTTCAGAACGTACAGTGCACCTACGCTAAGTCAACTACACTAGACGTAGACGTAGACGTAAAACCGAGCAGCGACAGGGCTCTTTCTGCCCTGGTGAGACTGGGATGGAT
Organism: Phaeoacremonium minimum UCRPA7; assembly: GCF_000392275.1. Taxonomy (NCBI): domain Eukaryota; kingdom Fungi; phylum Ascomycota; class Sordariomycetes; order Togniniales; family Togniniaceae; genus Phaeoacremonium; species Phaeoacremonium minimum. Next base: position 657 of record NW_006921496.1, on the reverse strand, counting down.
GATGTGTTATTGGGATACGATGGCCCGGGACTTGCCAGGTGAGATTATCCCCAGGATAATGCGGTGTCCGGGGACTGCGGCAGGGTCGCGCCTTAACAGATATGATATGCAGGATTCCGGGGCCGGGAGTGGCCTCGCCAGGGCTAGCCTGGGATTCCGGTGCCAGTCGTGCCAGTGTAGGGGGCCGAGGGGGGACGGCGTAGGGGGTTCCGGGGGGAGGGGCCCCTCCAGCTCTAGCCTCTAGGCACCCGCAAAACCCGTTATCCTGGCCCTGGGACTGGGACTGGCTCCACGTTGGGCTTTTGATACCAATGCGACCCCAAGGTTGGCAGGTTGGTTGGTTGGTTGGCTGCGCTGGCAGAAGTTCCCTCTCCTCCTTCTCCACAGACAAGGGACTGCAGGTTATCAAGGTGTTGACTTCTTGAAATCAAGAAATAATTCTGGGCCTGGGAGAACCCGCCACGACAAGCTGCAGCTGCTGGGAAGCCTCTGATTTGACCTGGGTTATTTAGCCCTGGATGCACAACGAATATGCAGGTTCAGGTTCAGGGCAAGCAGCAGCACGCACCGGAAAACCGAGACGAGACGATATTTCGTGCAGTGTGCAGTGTGCAGCGGCCCGTCGAGTCTCTGTCTCTCTCTGTCTCTCTGTCTCTC
>NW_006921495.1:0-2512 GCF_000392275.1 Phaeoacremonium minimum UCRPA7 | reverse complement strand
CTTTCTAAGGGTTCCTTACAGAAAAAGAGGACGATTTTATGATTCATCCCTTCTTATCATTTAATATAGGGTCTGACAATGGTAATAAATAACCTATCAAGAAGTAGCGGTACCTCTTTCACGATTATAGCCTTAATAGAGAGAAAACCGATGAAGATAAGTCTTCTATACCTTAAAGTGGAAGGAAGCCTTCTACTGTCAATTATTAGTATACTATAAATCGTCTTAGAAAGCTTCTAGTTTTATGTATATCTAAGCCTCCCTTTAGACAAGCTTTTACTTCTTTACTACTTACTAGCCTAAACCCTAGACTATCAATACCTACTAGACTTTAATTTTTTATAGAGGATGATAATATATAGAATCCTAAGGCTTCTATCAGATTTAGGCTATAGAGTAACGCTACTATTCCTTCTTCTACGCTTATGAGACCTTCTAGTTCGACTAGGAGGCTACCATCTGTCAAGCCATCTATTGATTAGAATAACCTTATAAGGCTTAGTCAACTGGCTTAGTCAGCCGCTATAAGCTATATCAGTCTTACTAATCAAAGGGGAGCTGATCCTACATCTTTTTTACTAAGTTAATGAGGAGATACTATCGTAAATATCTCTTAGGCTTAGCTAAGGATACCAATTAGAGAGGTTAGCCAAACTTATAAAATTATAAATATAAGAGCTAAGGCATTCCCTTCTATTGAGGAGATCAACCTAATCAGTTGACTGACTTATTTCTTTATGCTAGCTAGAGAGTATATACTAGAGATATTCATATAATACTTTTTGTACGTTAAGCCTTAAAGTATATAAGTAAGATATAATGGATCAAACGCCCTAGTTACTTGAATAAAGCTAGGCCTTATTCCTATCCTTACCTATATACTAAAGCTCTATAACCTAGAAGGACACTTAATAAAGAACGAGTAGCTTACTTAGGAGATAATCAAGGCTAGACTACTTATAGAATGTCAAAATATCCTTACTTAAGTATAGATTCCAACTATTATTATATAGGAATTAGAGATGAAGCAATTCTTTATGACTAAAGACAATATCCTTCTTATCCAAACTTGTCGATTTCTTATATACCTACTATATTAGTATAATCATTAGTGTTTAGATATTTATAATTAGGCTTACTATAATGCCTACTTTTTCGACTTTTTTTTTGAAGAATCTTTGGCTTAATATATATAATAGGTAGAAGAACTACTAAAAGACTAGCTAAAAAAGTAAAAGATATTGATTCTAACTTATAAAGCTTTGATAATATAGTCAGTATAGATTACTACTTAGAGAGCCTATTAAGAGTATAGTCTCTTTCTACTTGAAAATATATAGGTATTCCTTAGAGAATAATACCTTCACTATACTAAGCCAGCCATTGACTAAACAGACTCAAAAGTCTATAAGAGTTGTGAAGGTTCTAACCCTTAAAACCTAATGTAAAAGCTTTAGATTATCATAATCAGGAAAGAGATTGAAAATAGGATAGCCTTATATATGCCTAAAGCTTCTTAAATTAATGACACTTAAGAGGATTAAATCTCTAAAGTCTTAAATTCTATTATCACTATAAAAAAATCTAAAGCTAAGGCAGAATATAACGACTGTATTTTGAAGATAAACGTAAAGGTTGACCCTAACAAGTTAAAGAAAATATCTAATCTTCGAAAAAATATCTTTAATCAATTATTAAAAGATAAAGCTAATAATAAGACTAAGGTTTATTAATATAGTTAAGGAACCTTTTTTATGAATATAAAGGATGATTTAATAGAAGAAAAAATAAAGGCTTTAAATAATAGAGTCAGCTTTATAGATTTAGATGATAGTAAAGTCCCTTCTTACGATAGCTTAAGTAGAGAAAGTATATCCAAATACTATACCTAAATAAACAATCAAGCTATATTATTAAGTTGACTCTTTATTTCTTAAAGGCAATCTAGTAATAATCAGTAGAAATAGATTCTTACTAGGCCTTAAATATTATAGTCGGATGATAAACTATCAATCAAGAAATACCTTACTTATAATCATCACCTTAAACCTAATACCTACTTATCGCCATCATATAAGGCTAGATAGATAGGCTAAGCTAATTATAAGAGAGAATAAGGACTGATTATTAGAAAGACTTATCCTAATCTAGTATAAAAGAAAGAAAAGCAGAATAGAGCCTAAGATTTGAGAGCTTAGTAAAGGTAAGGATCTAAGGCTATAGAAGCTCCTATTTTATCTCCTATACCTTAATCTCCTTAGAGTAACATTATATAGTCTAATCACTCTCAAAATCCTTTTTAGCCTTCTTAGAACCTTAATTAAAGGGAAGAATCGCTTTCTACTAAAGGTAGTCAAGCTTAATAAAGGTATAGTAGAAGATATCTAAGTAAGTTGACAAAGTTTAGTGAGAGACTTTGCAAATAGTATAGAGAGTCATAAAGTCTACTGATTAAGACTCTATCTAGCTAGATAAGCTAGTAGACTATCTTAAGCTTTATATATTATTAGTT